>NW_026938923.1:0-8888 GCF_032062105.1 Saccostrea cuccullata | reverse complement strand
TTTTGTGCAACATTTAAAAGTTCCTCATGATAATTGAGGAAATGGGAGAAACAAAACTGATTTTAATTTTTATGTTTCGGCACTTTTAATTCAATATCAGATTGCACATGTACTTCTGCGCATGTATTTCTGCAGTATAAAAATATAACTTACACCATGACAAGTGCTCATTCAAAGCAACAACAACAACAACAAAAAAAAACGAACATGCACATGACCGTTTCATGCCCTGCATGATTTTGAGAATGTTGATTTCTGCATTTTAATTTTTATACACGAGATTCCGGGATAAATTACACATATACACACCCTCCGATACACCCCACATACCATCGGATACTCCCTCATATACACAAGAGGGACACCATGAGACAAAAATACTGATTTTGAATTATTGATTTGAAAGATGAATTAAATTTAATGCATTTCTAGGTCACCTTAGTCATTATATTTTTGTACGTCGTGCGTCGAATTTTTAAGCATTTCGAGAATTTCTTAAAATCTGTTAATAATGTCGTGTTTGTTTAGCATCCCTTTAAAGAAATTCTCCTTCATATTAAGACTCCAATAATTGCTTTTTCGGGGCTGATTTTTTTTTTCATTTATAGTCTATAGAGTTGGTACTTGGGGCCATTAAGCAGTGCTCTTTTTGTCCCAGCATCTACCAAACCTCGGTTTTACAGTCTCATTCGAGGAACCGGTCTCTACATCTTATAGTGGGATTTGAACCTGTAACGTTAGCAGGTAATGCTAATTGTAATGGTAATGCATTACTTGAACTCGAAGTAATACTAGTAATGTGCAATGCCAAAATATTTGCTGTACATCCTTACTCCGCGACACTTAAGCTAGCGCCCTACTTTAACTTCGTATGGGAATCACTAGAAGTTTAAACTTGGTATAAAGAATGTGTAAGATCGACTCAAAAGTGTATCGAGCATTACCTTGAGGAAATGTAATTCTGGTAAGCACAACAGCACTAACAGTAACAGAATACAATTCTTATTTAGACTTTAATTTCTTTAAAAGAGAATCATTGAATGTGGTTTATGACCTCAAAGTGTCAAGACCTTGATGCAAAATCAGGCTTGCAATTTCAAGATCACTACTAGAAAAAGTATTCAATTTGTCCGGGTTATAGCAATCAATTGAATCTTTTAGTACAACGATTGTTTTAGACCTGCTAGTTCAAATCTTGCCGAACCTCACTGTGACAAATTCAAGGTCACTCGAAAAGAAAAATTAAAAATTGATATTCATGACAAGTCTGTAATTTCTCATTGAATGTCCTTATGTCACATACAGTTTATTTTTGACAAGAGAATTTGTCATTAAAATACAAAGATGTTTTGGGAAAGTTCAAGGTCACATTTGCAAAATTTAAATGGACTCTTTTACAAAGTCACAGTTGGGTGGATTCATTATTTTGTGATCGGACTGGCTCACAATACCTCCAGTTTTACACTTCCTTAAATCATTTACAATTTGGTATTATACTCAGGTGACCATTATTGTCTTTTTCTCTATTTTGTTATTCCTTAGCAAGGGAAAAATATAGTGATGGGATTGTCCCCCCGTCTGTTTGTCTGTCTGTCTATACGTCTGTCCTTTACAGTTTGGGGAACCCATCTCATCCACAAGTTTTTATATACCACTTAATGGAATTTAATTAGACTTTCATTACATGCAAGTCAAATGCTGACTGACATTTTCCCATACTAAATGTTACACACTGATTTGTTAATGGATATTTCCGTTATTTCACGGTCATGACAAGGAGCACACGGCGGGCACCTGATCCCACCCTTGGTGTTATAGAGGTCCATGTTTACTATGCTTCTGTTTTGTATTGTTTAATGGACTTTTGAATACTGTTCGTTATCTCCATATATTTCATTTACAGAATCTTTGTTACATGGTGCCTTTGTGCATCTCCTATTTTACTTTTGATCTTACACGTATTTTTGGGTTTCCCATAGAAAAAACATAGACACTGCCATTCTATCTATAATATTGAGGGATACCCGTCTCTTATCCACAACTCCTCCTATACCACTTAATAAAATTTAATGATACTTTGACAGATTCTTTATTTCATAGTTCCTTTCTTTACCTCCCACTATACTTTTTGATCTAACAATTTATGTCTAGTCTCCCATAGCAAAACATGGACTTGGTGATTATATTTATTTTGGAGGCGGGTGTCATTTTGTGGACTAGGTGCCTATTTTACGTCTTCTTCTTAAAAAGATACTTTGAGAATAAAATAATTTTGAACAAATCCTAGCATTAATGAACCAAGAACAAATTTGCTTCGACTGATACGCGCAGATGATAAACTTTTAAAAATAGAAATTTAACATTTGAAATACACAGAAAGTGTGCGGGGGAGAGCTGAATGATGTAAACAAATGTGGTAATCTTGACATGTATCTGTTTCTGATGAAAAAGCAAACTGATCAATATTACAGATTATTTCAATTCAGAAACCTTCAATCAAAATGAAGGATCTTTAAAAAGTTTTTTGTTTTGATATCATAAATTTAATTAATTTGGGGTAACGTACTGAACCGTTTCTTATTATTATCACGGAATGTCAAAATATCTTTGGTTTATTTCCGGCTTGCACGTATATGTACTTCGGGTTGATCTTCGCTGCATTTTCTCGCTTTAATGAGTTTGGATCTTGAAATAAAAGTCCAGAAAAGACTCAAAAGCTTAATATTGAACCTCTCGAAGTATAATGTACGAGGGTTGATCCAAAAGTTCGTGGAATTTCTTCGTATTTTATTTATTTATCAGTGCATATGGTTGAAAATTACAAATGGGAATATAAACACTTGCAATTGTTGAATATAAAGAAGTTCAATCTTGAGCTTTTAATTTAGCAGAGATTCTTTTTTTTAAATTAGCATAAGTACATATGTTAAAGCATGTTTAATGAATTGTAATTAGTATATAACTGGATGTAACAATTTTTTTGTGAAAATAGAAAGAAATTATATTAATGTAATGCCTAATGAGCTCTTCAACCCAATTGCGAAATTGTCCAAGTACTTGTTGAACTAGAGGGTTTCCTTAAAAGCAGAAAAAAAGAAATAGGCCTATTGATTGAACCTAGTTGAAGGCCAAGGAGCTTATGTAATTTGAGATATAAAGGGATGACTTAGGAACCGTGGGACATACTTACGCAATAATTTTTTCTATATATGTTCAATTTGTTCTAATCACTTTTTCGGGATGGGGCATGGGATAAAATTTATTGGAAATTCGAGTCAGATAGAACCGATCAATTTAGAACAGCTTTGTGGCACACGGACTTTTTAAATATTTTATCAAAGACCTTTCAAGATCATATTCTGACTGGAAAATGAGCCAAAGATTATTCACGGATAAAACACGTTAATCATTTGTTGGAAGACCATAAGCATTAAATTCCGAACTTCAATACATTACAAAAAGATGGTTAGCAGATGGTTGCATATATTTCACTCCATCTTTCAGAACATCTTTCCTTGTTTGTTTTTTCCCAGCACAATTGATATTGTTAATACATTTTTTTGTGTTAATATCACATGGGCCCCTTGTTGGGTTTTCTGATTACCTTTACTTCATCATATTAAGTTAACAGGGGTTCAAAATTTTTTTTGTCATGGTCAAGTCCAGGACTTAAAGAGTAAATTTTAGGCAAGTCCGAGGAAGAAATTCCAGAGTCCGTATTTACCTATACGTCATTAAATTTATGTTACTTATAATTTATTTTCATATGTTGCATTGAATGAATAAAGGCTATATGTATTAATATATATTTTATTTTTCCTCCATGAACTGTCATATAGTCATACATGAGTATTTCAACACAATACCAGACTGATAGATTACTGGTACATTACAATAACTTTTACAAATACTCACTACTGAATAAACCATCTGTTACAATAAATATAAATTAGAATGTGCTGTAAGTCACAGCTAAAACCGAAATTTAACATACTCATTGCCGTTTGTCATATAGGAGGAAACATGAGAAATTGCGTAAAAGCAAGAGTCTAACCGCAACGGAAAATAAAAAGACGGATTGTATTTTCGAAACGTTCGTAATGTTTTATGGGTATTTTAACGCCCACAAACCCACATTTTTACTTAATACATTTGAGAAATTGCTTTATTTTTAGCTTTACGATCATTTTTTTAACTTATAAAAAAGGATAAACAAGAAACATAGCCAAGTCCCAGGACTTTGGTAAATTCTAAATGCCGAGTCCGGATCCGGAATTTGTTAGTCCGGGACGTCGGGCTTGAGGAATTTTGAACCCCTGGTTAATTAACATAATTCGAAAATTAAAATGTATTCGTTTATGGATTATTTAAATAAACTACGCCGCATGAAACAACATTGAACCCCCCCCCAACTAATAAAAATGAGTGTTTTATAATTTATGTTTTACATTATTAAAGATATATATATGCCGTATTAGTGTTTTATTTTTAAAGAAATAAATATATGTGGTATCATATCAATATACTTTCTGCAAATAAGACAATATCACTCCATCACTTTAAAAAGTTATGAAATATTATTTGGTAAAAATAATTTTCTCTCCGAGTCGGATGTTAAACCGCCTCTTATTGAAATATTCATACTCACAGCAAACAATGGTCCAATCTCATAAACGAGCCGAAAAGCATGATGGTCTACACAGGCGCGGATCTAGGATTTGGAGTTAGGGGGGGCGCCAAAATTAGGCAAGGGGTCTGGGGGCCGCCTTGAGGCCCCCAGTGGGTCCCGGGCAAAGCCCTGGTGGGGGCCCGGGGGCGGAGCCCCCAAGCTCCTGGATTCTAGAGATTTTGAAGGGTTAAAATGAGGTGCGCCCCCCCCCCCTTAAATCCGCCATTGCTACTACATGTTTATTTTTACTACAAACACGTGGTTTAGGGAAATATAGGATGCGATTTCAAATGACTGCTGGAAAGCCAATTTACAATTTTTTGAAGCGTGCTTAAGAAAAAAAAATACGAAGAATAGATACTAATTAAGAATTCCCATGCTCACATTAACAAACAAATTCAGTTTTCCTTCTTAAAAAGTACTTTGAAATACCGCTCACAAAGTCTCCACAAGTAAATAAGACTCCAGTTTTTAAACTCGATATTCGTAAATCTGCAGTGTAACTGGTTGAATTAGTTGTTGCTCAGTTATTTGTTACTAAAAATTTAAAGTTAATGCATTTTTAAAAAAAGACTTAAGTTGCACGTTTTTTTAAAAAAAAATTCCCCTCTGTATTAATTCTCATGTGCATTGATCGTAGAACTTGTATAGAGTGTGTTTCGAAGTTGTATACGTTGGTTGCTTTTTGTACCGAGGAATAGTCACGTGAAATTGACTTTTGACTGACAGTGCAGCGCTGGGAAAGCTGTAAACAAACGGACTTGTGCAATGGAGTGGGAAAACCCTAATTTTTATCATTGTTAAACATTTGTGAGTGTATTCGATTAAGACAACCCGTGTCGCACTAGTGTTAAATATGCGCATGCTCACTGATTGAACTCTAGTGATCTAAATAAAACATCTCGTGTTGTTTAGTGTTTGTATAAATATGGCGGGGAAAACAGTATATATTCCCTGTATATCGGGTTTGAAAAGGACAAACAATTGATTAACAAACAATATCCAATTATCAAATAAAGAATAGCAGATAATTTAATAGAAGACCTAAAAGCTGAAATTAATTGTTTAACAAAATGCATTTTTTACAGATGGTTTGTACATATTTTATTGTATAAATACTATACAAATGGTTTGAACACAAGTTCTAACAACTTACTAGGTTCTCACCATACAACTGTCAATATATATACATAGGGAAAAAGGGAAAAAGAAATATTGATATACAAACATGTTTGTTAAATTGAAACATACATTTGTTACATATGATAAATATATAACTATATAGAGTGTAAGTGTTAGGCAGTAATAATTAATTTATTCTACCAGAATCTCATAATTTTTGAACTGACTGAAAAATATATCTATTGATTTCTACATTTTGCGATTCATCTCCCCACAGAAGTAAGTGGCAATCAATAATGTGCAATTTAATATTTGGTTTCGTAAGACACAGTAAATCTCTGAATAGCTTTTCTCTAGCATATTGGTACTGATTGCAGACAAAGAAAAAATGATATGGGTCTTCTGGTGTACCACATGAACAGTTAGGACTCTCGATAATGTTTCTTTTATAAAGATCATAATTTAAAATGCAATTGTGTCGTAGTTTATTAGTATGTATGATGTTAAGTCTTCTATTACCATGGGAGAAATAAGAAGGGGGGTCTGCTGGGTTTTTATGTATGTTGTTTTTAAAGCTACTAAAAGATATGCTGTTTCTAGTGGTGATACTCAGACTATTCCATTGGTTTATTGTATCAGGAACAAAAGATTTCTTAAATATTTATAGTCTACATCTAGGAATCTCTATTGCCTGTGTCGTACTTTGATTCATTACGTCTTGTTGCGGGAACAATACTTTTTAATTGTGACACGATACCGGTGTTTTTCTTTGAAGTTTACTGTTCTGTATAAGCAATACAGAACGGGACTGTGGTGGGCGGAGCTACTTTCCGTTCTGTATTAGCCCTGTATATTTGCCAACTATTCTGTATCTAAAATACAGCACGGTCTAAAAATAAATCTGATTCAATTTAGCAAAAGCATGTACAAATAGTAAATGCTTGATGTTTTCCATTATAATTTTTGGAGAAATACCGGTATTTTCCCGAGAATGTAAAATGTACAAATTTCTCAATCACTTTTTAAAAACTTATTCCACACAGAATCTACATGTAATTTCGATCCAAACGAACCGGAAAATTCGCAATAACTGAAAACATTCACTCTCCTCGCGGAAAATTCTTAATAACGGAAAACATCCACTCTCCTCGTGCAAAATCATTGACGTTATAAATTTCTAATACAAACACTGACAAATTTATACAGTTTTCGCATTAACAATGCGACTTCACTTCCCGCCATTTCTTTTACCTGTTACTCCAGGTAAACTGAGGAGCATACTCGCGTAACACGGGTTGATCACCCGTGTCGAAGATAGGTTGTTTTATTTACAACTCTAGTGACTCGTGTAACCCGTGTCGCTTAATCGAATATACCCTGTATGTATATGTGAGCATGGGATTAGTAGATAATAATGTACATAATGCATTAAGCGTGAAAATGCTTGGAAAAATGCATCACGTCTTTCCGAGAGCGATTTAAAAAAGTAGCCGTTTCGAAAAACGCATGTAGTACATGTATTTTATGTAGTAACCTATAATCCAACTCATTGACAATAGTTTCCTCGACCTGATGATTCTCGCGATACTTTTCCCGCGCACATGCGCAGATCCAGCATAAACGTCAGTCCTTCATAAATATGCATTAGAATATAATGTTCTTTTCCTGACCAGTACTTTGTTAATAACGAATATTTCGTCGAATTTGCAAGAATGCTTCATTTTTTATAGCTCATCATACTTCAGAAATTTTTGTTGGGTTTCAGCTGTGCAAAAATACTGTTTAACACGGCATATATATCTTTAATATACGAGTAGAATAGAAAATAGTATACTATATAGTATATACGTTTCTTTAAACGATTAGAGCGATGTAACAGCAACTTCCCAGGTATTGTAGCTTCACCTCAGTTCACACAAAATAAGACGTTAAGAAGATGAAGAACGATGGCTTTTATTTAATTAAGTCCTTACATTCCTTGTTCAAAAACATACATGGATGTACGTGCATTTAATGCATTAAATTCTTGAATACTAGTAATAACTACACTCTTTTTTGCCAACCAGCACATGCCCTTTTTTCAAAAGTCGGGAAAGCTGACTTTATCTTTCGAATCGTGAATTAAATTATTAAAGGTAAAGGTACATAATTACGTTGTGTGCTGTGCAAATCATTTAAAGGGGAAAATATCACCCTTAGTTATGAATTTTACAGCATTTTGATAATAATTCCTCTGCACGAACACGAACTTGCACTTAGAAAGCATATAAAATGAAATGTATCGTCAGTCCCCTAAGATTAAATAAGTTGACTTCACACATTCTTTCAACAAATATTTTAAACATCTTTAATTTTGAGTAATTATGTCATGGTTTCTTATATACAAAACAAGAGAGAACTTTCTTTCGAAATATTTGTTGTACTTTTTCCATAAATTAATACATGTATTGGTAATTTATCGCATACAGATAATTAAACTAATAAGATGCCTGAAGACTTAATAACAACGTTATACTCGCGTCCAGCAAAAAAAAATATACAATTACGTTTCAAGTTTAATCCTAATTATATTAGTCATAAAAAGTTCAATAGACTATTATTATATTACACTAAGAGGAAACACACTTTCATAAATGAATTACTTAATTGTCTCTACTTTCGATTTTGATTTTAACTGTGTTCAATTAAATCGTTGATACAAGATCGTTTTTCCCTTCGTATTACATATCAGATGCGTGATTATACTAAGTGAATTAATTATTTTGTAAGAATTTAAATGTGCATGTACTGTGTCTAGATTATTTTAACAAAAAAATACGTATCAGACTAGCACATTAATTCTGCTCTTTGATACCGATACCGATACTCGGCGAATCATTGGACAGGTTCAGATGAGAATTATTGCATTTAGACTAACACTAAAAATCTGTAATTATGTAAAATATGGAGATAAATATTGAATGCGGTAAACTCGAAAATCTACTGAACAGGCAGAGATGATAATCTGAATAATTTCATTAATTAAAATAGTGATAAACTTTATTAGTAAACACGCTGAATACAAAAATCACAGCCGAATTTTTGGCAAATGTGCTAA
>NW_026938922.1:0-8907 GCF_032062105.1 Saccostrea cuccullata | reverse complement strand
CCCCTTAATATTAACTTATTCTTTGAGTAAAATCTCCATAAATTTCAAACATCTCACAAAGTTACACAACCTGAAAGTTTTTCGTTTATGAAATAGAATAGCATACACACACCACCGAGAGCAAAAATGATCATATCTTACAGCTATATCACAAATTAACAAATATTTATTAATTAATCTTAGGTCTATTATTTTTAAAGATTATATTACAGAACCGCGTTACAAAATTGAATATGACTTTTATACATTTTATATTCGTACATCTAAAGCTAAATGCATTCTGCATGCCTTGTTCACCCATCTCCTTAAATAATAACTATTTTAGTCAAATTTATAATATACAGCACTTAATTTGAATTTTAAACAAATTATTTCGTTTCAGATATGACAGGATACGCATGCGTGACAAACTTCAAAGGAAAAACAATGAAATTAAGCTACAGTACCTGTAAAAAAAAACAGATTGTGCGACAAACTTAAAGTTGGACAGTCTTCTCGAGAAAGCTTACTTTTATGTTTATTATACCCCCCGCTTGAAAAGCGGGAGGGTATATAGTAATCATTAATTCCGTCCGTCTGTACGTCTGTCCGTCTGTACGTCTGTCCGTCTGTCCGTCCGTCCGTCCGTCTGTTACACTTTGGGGTACCCTTCTCTTATCCGCAACTCCTCTCATACCAATGAAGGAAATTTAATGAAACTTTCACAATCTTTATTACATATTGCCATTGTGCACCTCCTATTTTACTTTTTCATCTGACATATATTTTGAATTTTCCAGAGCAAAACATGGATACTGCCATTATATTCATATGGGAGGCGGGGGTATTAGTGAGCTCATTGCTCACAGTACCTCTAGTTTCATTTATAGTTTAAATATTGTAATGTACATCTACATTATGGTCCAGATAGAACAAGCAGTGCTCTGCCTACATGTATATTAGCTCTCTCTGTAGTACAAAGGTAAAAAACGCATTAATATGTCGATTCTGTGGTTTGAATCATTAGAAAAAGAAAACAAAATCATCTACAGTGGACCCTCATTTATCCGGACGCTTTTGTTCCCAGTCCATTTGTCCGGATATGTGAAGCATCCGGATATCTGAATCACCACTTAAACAAGACAAAATAGCATTTCAAAAATTTTGTTCCAATGAAAAATCGTCCGGATACTGAAGCATCCGGATATCTGGCGTCCGGATATCTGAAGGTCCACTGTATATTTTTGTCTAGAAAGAAAAACATTGACAGTACAAATTAACTGGACATTTTGGCAGTGTCGTGTCGTTTTTTTGCATTCGCTGACATTTTGGCAGTTTCAAATCTGACTTTTGAAAGTCTTCCTGTTTCAGTTTTTTATTTAAAGGAACTTATGTCAAAAAGGACAGAAATAATTTTAAAAGTAGTGGTAATTTTTCTCCATTCAAACAATTTTAAATGTAAGGTAAAAAAAAAACCACAAAAACTTGCATATTGTTAAAACATGCCGGGAGTATTTTTCTTCTAAGATATTCCATCAAAGCAACGCATTTTCGTAGACTGGATCTTGTTGCATTTATCTTATTTAAGACTAGATTATTTTTATAGTTTGTACAACTGAACGTCAAGTATTTTTTCATCTATACTATACATGTATGAACGATTACCCTAAGAATTATCTGATGTAAGAACAGGACGAACAGAAGCAAAATACAAATTTTAATCCTTCTGAAGGGTATGCGTTTACATTCTTACACATTTGATACCCATTCTCTGTAACCACTAAAATTTTTGCAGCACGCATATAGTCACAGATTTTTTTTTCAAATTTAGCTGGAAAGTACCACTTCATAAACTACCTCAAAAAATATAATTAGATCATATGAATGTTGAGTAGTTACCATGGAAACGGTGTCTAAAGTTGTTGTTGTTTTTTTTAAATGCAATATTTCGGAATGTTTTTTTTTAATGAAATGCGGCTTCTTCTATTCTTGTTACTGACAGAAATAAGAAATATGACATCTAATTTTAAAGGCATTTTAAAACCTTGTTGGTATTCAGTCATAAATATGAGAAATCTTTGATTAAAATATCAGCCATTCAAGTTAAAATTGAATTACCCGGTATCTCCCTTTGATAATTGTGAGCTCTTTAGTGAGAAAGATTAAAAAAAAACATTGGATATAACTGACTGGAAGTAGCTGCAGAACTGTAGCTCTCTGCTTGAGAAAATTCGGACAGATAAGGCAGAGACCTACAGATCCAAGCGCTGTAAAAACCTTCGATTTAAGCCGCCGATTTTTTGTCGCTACTTTAGGTATTTATTTCGTGTAGTTTAAGCTTTCTCTGGCTTTAAGAATGATATCCTATAATTAATCATATATCTTACTCTTATTTTTGATACTTTATTTACCTTTAGCGTAAATCGAAGGTTTTTTACAACGCTTGGATCTGTAGCTCTCTGCTTTATCTGTCCGAATTTTCTCAAGCAGAGAGCTACAGTTCTGCAGCTAGATTGGAAGTTGTTTACAAATTTTAAGACATACACACAGGGACTTGAGACAATCTTAAAAAAATCGGGTATGGGTATAGTATTTAAAGGGGAAAAGGGACCTAACGAGCCGCCATTAATTCCTCGGTGCCTCGCTTCAAACTCTAAAAACCAAAAGCATTTATATTTTTAATCTTTGCTCTAAGATAGAGTGCAACAGATGACAAGTGCGGAAAAATTAAGGTAATGCAGGAAAATTGCATGGAAAAACTTGTGTTGGGTTACCGGCGGCGAGCTAATTCTCGGAATTTCGAATATTTTTTTCCAAGTTTAAATGAAGTAAGATAAATGATCAATTTATGACAATAAAAGATAACATTCTGTCTTTCAACTGGCAAAGCTTTTTATAGAGTTTTTTGAATAGAAATAAAAGTTTTTAGAGTTTGAAGCGAGGCACCAAGGAATTAATGGCGGCTCGTTAGGTCCCTTCTCCCCTATTATACTATATACCCGATTTTTCTAAGATTGTCTCAAGTCCCTGTGAAAATACAGTGCTGTTTATCCTGGAATTCAAGTAAAATCAACTGTTTTTCTTGTTTTTGTAATGTGCATATATTTTAGCCTCTGTTTATTTCATGCCAGAAAAAAAAAAAAGTTTTGATATGTGAAAAATGGTGAAATGTACAAGACTACATGGTACAGGAAATCAGCTCTGTACATATTCTTGATATTGAAGCATGAGCCTCAAGATCTAAGGGATCGAGTTTCAAGATGGGGATTAAAGATGAACTAGAAATATCAGAATTATATATTGAATTGTTTTTTTAAAGAGGTACAGCGTCTCGGTCAGAGTGATATACTGCAGGACTATAGTGAATACAGCTTTAGAAAGCCAATGATTTTTAAAAACGATATGTGATAATAGATACTTATAATCTTTTGAAAATAATAATCTGTCCTTGACTGAAAGAAAAATAAATAATCTATCCTTGATAATAGCTACATGTAAAATCTCATCCACAGGAACTTGTTTCGGTAAAAAAAATATAAGCCTTTAGTATAATAAGTATTATATGTGGGTTAAAAATTGTTACCAAAAACAAATGCCCCCCCCCCTTCCCCACGAAATAGAGTTTGGGCTGGGTTTTTTTTTTTGGGCGGGGGGAGCTCTTCAGACTTTTTTTTAGTGAAGTAGAAAATAAATAATCTGCCCTAAAAATCATCTAGGAAATAATAATCTGCCCTTCACTACCATGAAAATAAGTCTAACTCGGAACACCACCCCCTTTCTGGATTTAATGGGCGTCCCCTAAAATCTATACCTCTGGAATGGGGGTTGGGTAGGGTTAATCACTTATGAATGAACTGCTTTCTTTAATATTTATAAATATCGCTTCACAACGTTTTACAAGGGATCCACGTTTATCTTTCGAAAAACTCTTATCAATTTATGTGGGGTAAGGTAAGTGCTTTTACATGGTTCCTTGAAAGGGTGGAATAAGTAATGGTCATTGGTTACTTTATTATATCTATTTTTAAGCCAGAAGTCTCTGTCAAAACTGAAGCTCTACTGATTTGTACTTATAGCAAAGGAAGAGAAAAGTACTTAAGCAGTTGGAAATTGAAACTTTTCAACAGCAGTAAATATAATAATGATCCTTGATTAAGTCTCTTTATGTTCTTAGTGCAGTCTACTTGCATGCCACATTTATATTACAATCAGACTAAAATTGTATTTGGAGTAGCATTTCGAAAGAATTTCACAGAAATTTCTATTTTTAGTAACCACGGCAACACCGTTCATCGAAATCAAAAACCGATATACAGAATTATGTATCTTATTGTAGTCTACTTGTGTGCCAAGTTATATTGAAATCAGACTAAAACTGTAGAAGGAGCAGCATTTTGAAAGAATTTCACAGAAATTTCTATTGTTAGTAACCACGGCAACACCATTCATTGAAATCAAAAACTGATAAACAGAATAATGTATCTTATTGTAGTCTACTTGTGTGCCAAGTTATATTGAAATCAGACTAAAACTGTAGGAGGTGTAGCATTTTGAAAGAATTTCACAGAAATTTCTATTTTTAGTAACCACGGCAACACCGTTCATCGAAATCAAAAACCGATATACAGAATTATGTATCTTAGTGTAGTCTACTTGTGTGCCAAGTTATATTGAAATCAGACTAAAACTGTAGAAGGAGTAGCATTTTGAAAGAATTTCACAGAAATTTCTATTTTTAGTAACCACGACAACACCGTTCATCGAAATCAAAAACTGATACACAGAATTATGTATCTTATTGTAGTCTAATTGTGTGCCAAGTTATATTGAAATTAGACTAAAACTGTAGAAGGAGTAGCATTTTGAAAGAATTTTTCAGAAATGTCTATTTTTAGTAACCATGGCAACACCGTTCATCGAAATCAAAAACCGATACACAGAATTGTGTATCTTAGTGTAGTCTACTTGTGTGCCAAGTTATATTGAAATCAGACTAAAACTGTAGGAGGAGCAGCATTTTGAAAGAATTTCACAGAAATTTCTATTTTTAGTAACCACGGCAACACCGTTCATCGAAATCAAAAACCGATACACAGAATTATGTACCTTAGTGTAGTCTACTTGTGTGCCAAGTTATATTGAAATCAGACCAAAAGTGTAGTAGGAGTAGCATTTTGAAAAATTGTTTACAGACAGACAGACGGACGACGGACGCATTACTATCGCATAAGCTCTTCTGGTCTCTAACCAGTAGAGCTAAAAATGAAAACTGTAGGAAGAAGGCAGGGACAGATAATTTGTTTTCAACATTTTCAAGGACTAAAGTTCACCTTATTGTGTTTACATTACACACAAGGTGAACGTTTCCATCAAACTTACCAACCAACTCAAATAAAGCAACCAACATAATTAAAGCACAAAAACAGTTTATTTGAACAGGTCCAGCAAGTTTTTACAAAAGATTATTACTGATTAAATTTTGGAAATAACAGATCCATTACGTAAATCTAGGCATTAGTTGAGTTGAAATATTTATCATCAACGTCTCTAAATTCTCAAGTTTTTATGAATAATATTTCAAAGTAAATTAGATTTTTTTCCGTCAACTTCTCTCGTCAACTTCTCTGAATAAAGTCACTGGAAAACACATTTTGACTGTTGCTTGAAAAGTTCTGAGTGTTGAATACGGTAAAAAAATATGTGCATTTTAGAGTAAGGACTTAATCTTCAAAAACAACAAAAGTGTCTTTACATGCATGCAGCACAATTCTCTATATACAAGTCACTCAATATGGAAAGTGTATAGTGTTTCAATAATCTTAATTGTCTACCTTTATATCAATAGATGACCTAAAAACCGTTCTTATAAGCATTTTCACATTATGCCTCAAGCTAAAGGTAGAATGTCAATCCAGTTTCAATAAAATACATTTATATGTACATTGAATATACGGGATACATGTAGAGGATACGACATTTACAATATTCCGAATAGCCTACTTCAAAGAATCTGTGTCCCCTGCTTAAGGAAAAAAGAACTTGTACAGACTGAGAATAGGAAGGGGGGGGGGGGGTCGGAGGGTGGTGGGGGTAGGGGATGGGACACTTAAAGAGGGGCGGGCAGGACCATAGGAAATTATTACATAAAGTTTTATTAAATAGGATTAAAGGGCGTGCAAGCCAAGAGTCTTTTTTTACGCATGCTTTTTGAGATTTCGCCCGAAAAAGAGAAATTTACATACAAACATAATGTACATTTTTTTACATTGAACTTTTTACATGTACCTCGAAATCAATAGGGACTTTTTTACGCCGTAGCAAGTTGTGGTATAAACCTAAATTGAAAAAGATCTAAGGCTTCTTGAGACATTGCACAATAATAAAATGTTAAAACAGACAGAATATATGAATTCATGACCTTGAACTTTGACCTTAAAATCAATAGGGGTCCTCCTTAGGCCACAGAGAGTTGCTATGTATAATTTCATTGCAAAGGCTTCTACAGACATGGCACCAAAAGGAAAGTGTCACAGAAAGACAGACTGACAGTTGGGCAGACAGATACAAACTAATATTCCCAACTTTCAGTGAAAGCGAGGGACAAAAATGCAAAACTTATATATTATTCTGACCTTGAACTTTGACCTTCTATCTATACATAATTCACCAATTCACATGATGCTAGTTATTGTCGACCAGAACTGTAATTTTGTTTATTCATTTGTTGTAAAAAACATAAGTATTAGATATGACACAGAAAAAAGTTTTTAAAATTTCCTTTATTTTCCATCTAAATCTTCCTTTTTGACCTTGACCTTTGACCCTTCGTCATGGAAATTGATTTTTTTCTCTTTTTTATTGCTATTGATTACCATATATCTAAATTTGTTTTAATCTATTTTAAAATACTCAAGTTATTATATTGAAACTAATTGTATGTACATATTGTCCTTGTTTGGTATTTTGTTTTTAAAAAAGCATACGTTTGTAACCATGGTAACATAAAAACTAAATATGAATACCAAGTGGTTCTTTGTAGTTTATATAAGAAATATATATATGGACTTTCAAACCAATGTATTTAATTTTTCCCAACTGTCCGCAAAAATTTATACCAGGCTTTTCAAAAGAGCCTAAAATCTACAACTTTCTCCCAAAGAAATTTTACCTTAAAACGGGGGGGACATATTTTCTATGAGGTAAAGTTACTGAAATACTAAAAATTATCTAAAGAACTATATAATGGTGTATTTTGACAAAAAAGTAAAGTCATGTAAATATCTTGTTTTATTAAAAACTTTTAATAAGTCAAAAAAGGTCATCTTTAGCTCTACTGGTCAGAGACCAGAAGAGCTTCTGCGATAGAAATGCGTCCGTCCGTCTGTATGGGCAGCGGAAAGGGCAAAAATTACCATTATGAGAAAACAAACAATTATTTTAATTTCAATGACTATAAAAACTTAACAAATGATATCCAATGCATAATCAACAGACCTTTTCGCAGAACAAATATACATTAAAGCAAAACCAACGACCACGTACGTAACAAACATATATAAATGCAAAACCAACGATCATCTTTGCAGTACATACGTACATAAAAACACGACAAACGAAAGAAACTTAACAAACGTGCACCCGGTAAATCTAGTCTTCCTGGCTCCCGACGGTCCCGTTTTTTTTTCTTTCGGCGATTTCTCTTTTGTCGGCGCACAGAAACTCTTCACACCTCTCAGGCACATTTCTAGGTTTAAAAAAGATCATTAAATTTAATATATAAAAACTTTAATAAATTTGCGCATTTATTACTGAATCAGCAGTATCATCTGCCAAAAAGCGATAAAAAATAGTACTCAGGTATAAATGCGAAAACCACTGAAAAAATAATACCGATGTTTTCGTAGAATCGCGATTAAAAACAACAAACTGAGGTATATTTTTTTAAAATAATTCCATCTTTTTGAGAAGAAATGTCTTCTCAATATCAATATTTTTAATATCTCTAAAGATACATTGACACAGATTTGAAGTTAATTTTATTTCATCTTAAAGTTATTGAAACAAACCACTTTCCCTAAGTATTAAGAATAAAATTAAAATTTGAGAGTGCTAGGGTGTGTCAATCAAACCCGTCTAATAAGAAGTTTTAATAACTTTCAGATGAAATAATATTTTTGATATATTTTTATGTGAAATGCTATATCAATATACAAGTCGTAATAAAGAATGTATTATCTTCAAATCTGTGTCCATGCACCTTTACTATCTACGACACCTTACATCTCTCTGTATCGATGTCCGTTTTTTGTTTTCATATATATAACGGAGTACTACATTTACCACTTTTTGGAAGATGATACTGCTGATTCAGTAATAAATACGCAAATTTGTGTAAGTTTTTACATATTATTGAATTCATTTAAAAAGAAAATGTGCATGAGAAGATTAAAGAGTTTCTGTGCACCGAAAAAAAAAATCGCCAAAAAAAAAAAAAAAAAAAAATTCCGAGACCGTCTGGAGCCAGGAAGACTAGATTTACCGCGTGCACATTTGTTAAGTTTTTTTCGTTTGTCGTGTTTTTATGTACGTTTGTACTGCAAAGATGATCGTTGGTTTTGCATTTATATATGTTTGTTACGTACGTGGTCGTTGATTTTGCTTTAATGTATATTTGTTCTGCTAAAAGCTAGGTTTGTTGATTATGCATTGGATATCATTTGTGAAGTCTTTATAGTCATTGAAATTAAATTAACTGTTTGTTTTCTCATAATGGTAATTTTTGCCCTTTCCGCTGCCCATACGTCTGTCCGTCTGTCTGTCTGTAAACAATTTTTCAAAATGCTACTCCTCCTACAGATTTGGTCCGATTTCAATAGAACTTGGCGCACAATTAGACTACACTAAGATACATATGCATAACTCTGTGCA